>NC_043961.1:15995314-16040763 GCF_902148855.1 Sphaeramia orbicularis | reverse complement strand
TCTTCCTTATCCCATTTCCAATAAACCTGAAAATTTCATCCAAATCTGTCCATAACTTTTTGAGTTATGTTGCACACTAACAGACAGACAAACAAACAAACAAACAAACAAACACCCTGGCAAAAACATACCCCTCTGGCGGAGGTAATAAATGTGTCAAGTTCAACACCATTTGTCCATAATTCATTCTCTAATGACCAATGCTTCCTCTTTAATGACGGTAATCCTAACCAATTAATTGAATATCTCCAAATACACATTATTCTGACCTTGTATTTTTAACCCTTTCATGATGAATTGTGAGAACCTTAGTCAAGATTTTTTTCTTCAGTGTTTTTATTCCTCCTTAGGCATGAAAAAACAATGCGATTGAGTTTTTTTTTTTCCTATGGAGTTACAAAAATCCATGCATTTAATTTCTGAAGTAAGAAACGTGTTAAAACCCAATATCAGAAAGTGATATGAAACAATGAAATAAAAACATTTTTAATGCTGCTAATCTGACGTCTTCTCACATTTTAACATATTCTAATGCTAGTAATTACTCACTTCATGGAGATAATATGCAAAAAAAAAAAAACTTCTTCTAACAAATAACAATTGATTTACACTTAAACATGTTAGTGCAGATCAGGTTTATCAAGAACAGCAAAGTTACAGTAATATTCTGAATGTCAGTGTATGGGATGGTGCATAAGTGTCCACTGTGTTGGCTGATATGGAACTAAAACAACAAAACCCATGAATATAGAAAAGAACAGCTGGAGAAGAACTGTCCACTGGAGTGGCCTATGCATGAAAGGGTTAATGGTGTTAAGTGTATATATATATATATACATGATAAAACCTCTTAAATATGCCAAATGTTCTAATCATGTTTATACACTCTAAAAAATGATTAATAGGCTCAACGTAAAAAAATTGAGGTAACAATTTCCATTAATCTTTTTAAGTTATTTCAACTTGGCAAATTGCTTAAATGCCACAAGACTTCTCTAGTTAAGTAAACTCTATTACTTTAGTACAAACAACATGATTTGCTTTTTACTCTACGAGCTTAATGAAGTCGAACCAACTTAATTTTAATTGTGTAAAAACTACTCCATTTAGTTATATTGACTTATTGTTTTACTTTTATTCTACTCAAAATTGTTCATACAAGTAGTTTCTTTAATTTTTTGAGTTGGTCTAACTTATTTCTGTACATCAGAAGAAATTCCACATGGAAATTCCAGTTATATGACTGACCCTTTAATTCTCTGCGCAACTAACTTACTAAATGTGTCTGCATGTTAACATCTCAAATGTACACAGTACTATGTTCTCATGTTCTTGCAGATATTAATTTATATTTGTTAAGCAGTGAGAGTTACATTAAGCAATATAACTGCACCTAATAAAAACAGGAAAGGCACTGTTTGGCCTATGGCTCTGACTCATGGTGCAGTTCTATAAAAAAAAAAAAAAAAAAAACACAAAAAAAACAGTAAACATTAGCATGCACACATTAACTCAAAATTAACACCAACATCACAACCCTGCTGAACCCCTGCACATAAAAGAACACGTTTTCAACAATATACCCAATACCCACAATGCAATGCAGCAAATAAGCGCAATATATACTACAATTTTAAATTAGAAAGGAGCAAAATGTGTATTATTCCATCCTTGAATAATTAAAACTACTGTTGCAGAAACAAAGCTAAATCTATCAAGCCTTAAAGTTTGGTAAAGTTCAGTGCAAAATCATGTTTCTCCCTTTTTTTTTCTGTGCTTCCCTCCTTTTCTTGTGGTAGGCGTGGTCTGTCAGCAAAACATGTCCAGGCTCGTCAGCTTTGTACTCAGCTTTTAGAGGAAGCTTACAAGATTTTTAAGCTGTACTAACTTAATATATTTCTTTGTTAAGTTCAAGGCAGAAGTCTGTTCAAAATCAATATGTTATTAAGTTAAGAGTGTGTTCCTTGTTTTTCATTTAGACCAACTTAATAAAATAACTTATCATCTGATTTAAATGTGTACATGTAACAAACTTAATTTTTTTAAGCAGAGAAAGCTCTTGATTTTAAGCTTAACTTACTAACCCCATGAATCATTTTTTAGAGTGTATAGAACTGCAGGTGTAAAACCACAGCGGATGCCGTACACATTTTCCATCTCCATAAACAAAGCTGACGCTGTCGTGTCGTGTCACTTGATTCCGAACCAAGAAACTGTATTTTTGGTGTCCGATCCCACCGTCAGTCATGTCCTTGAACACATCAGGTTCACAGGGTCCATCTGTACGATAACTACTCTCTCCGTCTGCCAGACCCACTCCTGATAACAGCAGCGTTTCCTCCTCTATCACTGCACCGTGACACCAAAACCCTCTAGAAACAACTTGTGGGATTTGGACTCGGGCGTGGAGAGTCCAGATTTGGACCACCCCGACTGAAAGCGCACAGCGGCGATCCAAAACTCGACTTGCCTTTTTCACAGTTGTTCTTATCTGGCTGGTAAAAAGTAAAGATGTTGTACAGTTTGTGGCTTAACATGTCGCTGTAATCTTCGGTCACACTAATCTGGTACAGTTGTTCTTGTTTAGATAAAGCGTTGGCCATGTGGTCGGGCAGCTGTTCACATAAGGTGACGAGGAAAGATAACAAATCACACACGACTTCCCTCTGATCCGCACGACCACAACAGCCGACTGTGACTCTTTACCAAAGGGGTTTTTCTTTTAAAACATACAAACACAAACTTAGACAAAATGTAGCAGGATTTCTTCTAATATTAAACATAATTGGTGTACTCATTATTTTTACCTGTATTGGACCATGGAGACATTTTATTTTATTGTTATTATTTATTTGTATGTATTGTATGTGCTTGAAGATAGATTCTGTCCATTTAAATGTTATTTTGTTTACGTCTTAACTTGCTTTGTTTTGTTTTATTTTCTTTGCATGTTCGAAATAAAATAAAAAATGAAATGAATTTTTTTTTTTTTATTTAACTGTTATTTTACCAGGAAAAAACACTTGTAGAGATTGAACCCTTTCTTGGGCAAGTGACTATTTTTGGTCATTTCTGCATACATTACAAGATAATGGACAGACAGAGGACAGTGAGTCAACAATCTGAGGTCCAACGTGGTCTCCAGGGTCTGTAAGGTCCACCTCTGCATGAACAGTGAGTGTACCTGCTTTGTTAGGTACCATGAAGTAATGGTACTAATGTAAGGAATGATGTTCAAAGGGATCATGTGGATGCAGACAGGGGTTTTAATGTTCTAAAAGTGATGTTCTAATGTTCTAAAATACATGGTCCTTTCACCTTACATGTGTTTTTTCTAGTATTTTTATACATAGTCATGGTTGTTATTATTATTATTATTATTATTATTTATTATTATTATTATATTATTATTATTATTTTGCCATTTATGGGTAAGGAACCAAATATGGTAACTTCATTAACCTTGATTTTCACATAACAATAACAAAAGTGCCATTATTATTATTATTATTATTATTATTATTATTTTGCATTTGGGTAAGGAACCAAATATGGTAACTTCATTAACCTTGATTTCAATATAATAAAAAAAGTGCCATTATTTATTATTATTATTCTTATTATTATTATTATATTATTATTATTATTATTATTATTATTATAATATAATAATATTATATTATTATTTTGTCATTTATGGGTAAGGAACCAAATATGGTAACTTCATTAACCTTGATTTTCAACATAACAATAAAAAGTGCCAAATTTCCCAAAAGTAATAAGTCTTATGATGTCCTCCAATAACACACTAAAGTTGAAAATGTTGAATTTCAGATTATTTCTATGAGTGAACTATAAAGGGTTAACAAATCTCTTTTGCCAGAGTGTTGTGGTCAAAACAGTAGCAGCAGAAGTTACAGAAAATAGAGATTTAATCCATACATCCACACTAAACACATACATAAAACACTAAATTAACCCTTTCATGCATAGCGGTCACTGCAGTGGACAGTTATTCTACAGCTGTTCTCTTGTGTATTGATGGATTTTGTTGTTTTAGTTCCATATCAACTAACGCAGTGGACACTTATGCACCATCCATAATACACGGACATTCAAACCATTACTGTAACTTTACTGTTCTTGATAAACCTGATCTGCACTTACATATTGGGTGTAAATCATTTGCTACTTGTAATAATAAAAAATAAAAGACTGTAATTAACAGGATTTTCTAAACAAAAGTTTTTTTTTTTTTTCATATTATCTGAGTGAATAATAACTTAGCATTATAGTATGTTTAAATGTGAGAAAACATCAGATCAGCAGCATTAAAAATGTTTTTTTTTATTCCATAGTTTTCACACAGTATATCAGTCAATACATGTTTCTTTGCTTCAAAAAATAAATGAATTAAATAGTGTCCAGTTAAGTGGGCATTTTTGTAACTCCATGAAAAATAGATTCATAAAAAAAATTTCAATCACATTGTTTTTTTCGTGCCTAAAGAGGAATAAAAACACTCAGGGAAAAAAAATCTTGATTAAGGTTCTCACAGTTCATACATGACAGGGTTAATAACATACATGTAAAAACACAAATAATCAAAAGGTACTAAAAGTATTATCAACAATGTTCCTTTAAAGTATCTCTGTCAATCAGCTAGAAAAAAACATAAACATCTATATTTATCCACTCCTCATTTATTTAGAATGACTTTGAATGTGTTTAACTCTTTAACTCCTGACGTGTCTGTGGTGAACGTTCTGAATGTATGATTTATTTTAAATATTCACTAAAATTCAACTGTTTGCTTTATAGGAAAAATTTCCAAACGTGCTGATAGCATAGACATTGTTCTTTCCATAGATATCTGAGCATGCTCAGTTCACCCCCCACCACCTGTGGAATGGGGGGTAAAACGGTTTGGGCTTTTTTTTTTTTTTTACACTGCTTCCTTGTGTTTTTTGTTGTGTTTTACTGTTGTTTACAGTGTTGTGGTGATGTTCCTTTATTTTTTATACTGTGTTTTTACTGAGTTTTGACCGTGTAACTACTTTTTGGAGTTCAACCAGGTGTCAAAAAACATCTGGACTGATTTAAAAAAAAAAGAGCCCAAAACAAAAACTACTGGGCCTATTGTATTGTATTGTATTGTATTGTATTGTATTCATTTATTTATTAAACTTAATTTTAGTTCATTTTTTGCATTTTTTTTTCATGTTATTTATTATTTTATTTTATTCATTTAGTCGCTTATTTTGTTTATTTTCCAACATTCTGTTTGTAATTTTAAGATTTTTTCTTCAGTTTGTGGTTTATTTTGTTTTCCTACATTTGTTTTTTATTTTCTTATTTTTTCTTCAAGTTTGTGGCTATTTTGTTGTTACTTATTTTGTTGGTTTATTATTCATTTTGTTCATTTTATTGATCACTTTGGCTGTTTTTGCTCATTTCTTTGCTTATTTTATTCGTTTTTTTTTTTTTGTTTTTTTTTGGACCATGTAACTGCTTTTTGGAGTTCAACCAGGTGTCAAAAAGCATTTTTAAAAAAGCGTTAAAAAAAAAGAACCCAAATCAAAAACTACTGGGCCTAATGTATTGTATTGTATTGTATTTATTTATTTATTTTAACTTCATTTTAGTTCATTTTTTGCATATTTTTTCCATGTTATTTATTATTTTGTCAATATTCTATTCATTTTTATTCATTTAGTCGCTTATTTTGTTTATTTTCCAACATTCTGTTTTTAATTTTATGATTTTTTCTTCAGTTTGTGGTTTATTTTGTTTTCCTACATTTTGTTTTTTATTTTCTTATTTTTTCTTCAAGTTTGTGGCTTATTTTGTTTGTTACTTATTTTGTTGGTTATTATTCATTTTGTTCATTTTATTGATCACTCTGGCTGTTTTTGCTCATTTCTTTGCTTATTTTTTTCCTTTTTTTTTTGACCATGTAACTGCTTTTGGAGTTCAACCACGTGTCAAAAAACATCTGGACTGATTTAGAAAAAAAAAAGCCCAAAACAAAAACTACTGGGACTACTGTATGTATGTATGTATGTATGTGTGTATTTATTTTAACTTCATTTTAGTTCATTTTTTGCATTTTTTTTTCATGTTATTTATTATTTTGTAAATATTCTATTCATTTTTATTCATTAGTCGCTTATTTGTTTATTTTCCGACATTCTGTTTTTAATTTATGATTTTTCTTCAGTTTGTGGTTTATTTTGTTTTCCTCCGTTTTGTTTTTCATTTTCTTATTTTTGTCTTCACGTTTGTTACTTATTATACTTGTTACTTATTTTGTTGGTTTATTATTCATTTTTGTTCATTTTATTGATCACTTTGGCTGTTTTTGCTCATTTCTTTGCTTATTTTATTCGTTTTTTTTTTTTTTTTTTTTTTTTGGACCATGTAACTGCTTTTTGGGAGTTCAACCAGGTGTCAAAAAAGCATTTTTAAAAAAGCGTTAAAAAAAAAGAACCCAAATCAAAAACTACTGGGCCTAATGTATTGTATTGTATTGTATTGTATTGTATTGTATTTATTTATTTATTTTAACTTCATTTTAGTTCATTTTTTGCATATTTTTTCCATGTTATTTATTATTTTGTCAATATTCTATTCATTTTTATTCATTTAGTCGCTTATTTTGTTTATTTTCCAACATTCTGTTTTTAATTTTATGATTTTTTCTTCAGTTTGTGGTTTATTTTGTTTTCCTACATTTTGTTTTTTATTTCTTATTTTTTCTTCAAGTTTGTGGCTTATTTTGTTTATGTTACTTATTTTGTTGGTTTATTATTCATTTTTGTTCATTTTATTGATCACTTTGGCTGTTTTTGCTCATTTCTTTGCTTATTTTTTTCCTTTTTTTTTTGACCATGTAACTGCTTTTTGGAGTTCAACCAGTGTCAATAAACATCTGGACTGATTTAGAAAAAAAAAAAGCCCAAAACAAAAACTACTGGGACTACTGTATGTATGTATGTATGTATGTGTGTATTTATTTTAACTTCATTTTAGTTCATTTTTTGCATTTTTTTCCATGTTATTTATTATTTTGTCAATATTCTATTCATTTTTATTCATTTAGTCGCTTATTTTGTTATTTTCCAACATTCTGTTTTTTAATTTTATGATTTTTTCTTCAGTTTGTGGTTTATTTTGTTTTCCTACATTTTGTTTTTTATTTTCTTATTTTTTCTTCAAGTTTGTGGCTTATTTTGTTTGTTACTTATTTTGTTGGTTTATTATTCATTTTTGTTCATTTTATTGATCACTTTGGCTGTTTTTGCTCATTTCTTTGCTTATTTTTTTCCTTTTTTTTTTGACCATGTAACTGCTTTTTGGAGTTCAACCAGGTGTCAAAAAACATCTGGACTGATTTAGAAAAAAAAAAGCCCAAAACAAAAACTACTGGGACTACTGTATGTATGTATGTATGTATGTATGTGTGTATTTATTTTAACTTCATTTTAGTTCATTTTTTGCATTTTTTTTTCATGTTATTTATTATTTTGTAAATATTCTATTCATTTTTATTCATTTAGTCGCTTATTTTGTTTATTTTCCGACATTCTGTTTTTAATTTTATGATTTTTTCTTCAGTTTGTGGTTTATTTTGTTTTCCTCCGTTTTGTTTTTCATTTTCTTATTTTTGTCTTCACGTTTGTTACTTATTATACTTGTTACTTATTTTGTTGGTTTATTATTCATTTTTGTTCATTTTATTGATCACTGGCTGTTTTTGCTCCTTTCTTTGCTTTTTTTATTCCTTTTTTTTGACTGTGTAATTGCTTTTTTTTTTTTTTTTTTTTTAATTTATTTTCATTGTGCATCTCCAAAAGTAAAATGCAAAAAAGGAAGAAATTCACAATCCCCCCCTGCCCGCAAGAACCAATGGCGATCCCCATACCAAACCATCCTGGATCTCAAAATATGAAAACCACTATTTAAAAAATGAAATAACTTTTGATATGATTTGGAGCTACATAAATAAAATTTCATTGATAAATAAAATTAACAGCATGTGAGACTTCTCAGTTTAATCAATAATACAGAGTCAGTGGGTTCAGTTCCTCATCTGTTTCTTTAAACCGAGCAGAGGATGAGTTTCAACTGTCGTCGCCGTCTTTGACATCAGCGCATGAGACACATGAGACAACCCCGATGACAGCGTTGAGCGTTTTCATTTCATTTCTTCACACATATCCTTGGCCACAGAGGACATGACACAAGCGCTGTAACAGTGCACTCCATGACTGATCTTAATGAGTCAAACCGGAGGAGAATTTCAATTGTGCTGCTTTAAACTTCACTCAGTGTCACATGAAATAACGCAGATTTCTGTCAGTGTGTGTTTGACAGATGTAGATTTACAGATTGTGAGTTCACAGCGAGGCCGTTGAATTGTATTTTACAAAGCACCGGGGTATGTTTTAGAAAGCTGCGTATATTTTCAAGCATCAGTAACAACAGGGTCTGCAATTTACGACAAAAAAATAGATAAACATGTCTTTACATTTCTTTAAATAAAAATTTTGTTTAATGGCAAAATCATGGTAATGGGCTGAGTATTGACCTGGATCTGCACAGAATTTGGGGCAAATTGGACAAAGTGAAGTACATCCGAGTTAAAAACCATCAAAACCTCAAAATTTGTAGCGTTGTCATGGCAACAGCGTCGTCAATACACGATTGGATAAAATACCTGTGAGCTCTTGCAGCTTCCTGTTTTATGCTTAATGGTTAAAATGTAAATTAAAAAAAATAATAAATAAATAAATAATAATAATAATAATAATAATAATAATAATAACAATAATAATCATAATAATTTGCAGCAATGCCATGACAGTTGTGTTTAAGTTTTGTAGAACATTTTAATGTTTCGGTCACAAATGTTTCCTGATGATTGTGATCAAATCTTAAGTTGAAATAATAAACGTGCAGGTGGAGTTTGTAAAAATGCAGTGTGTGGTAAGATGAGAAAAATCAAGATAAGGTAAGATAAGTTAAATTAAGCTAAGATAAAATAATTAAAGATAAGATAAATCAAGATAAGATAAGATAAGATTTGATTGATCCCACCATTGGGAAATTGCATAGTTGACCGCAGCAAATACAAAAATAAAGTGCAGGGAAAACTGAAAAAAGTTTTTCCCATAAAGTTGTAAATTGAATCATTTTCAAGGTGTAAATGTGGATCATATGGACAATAGGAGTCGGCATAAATACAAAGAAACGTGAATCTACTTTTATTATTTTACACCTGTTAGACAAATATACTGCTACCGTGTTTTTTATACTAGAAGTGAAAAGTCTGTTAAATAATAAAACAATAACCTTCAACCTGGGAAATAATTAGGTTCAAGAATCAGAAGCTTAACTAAACATAAATGATAAACGTTATTATCTTATTATGTGTGACTCTTGAACGCTAACCCACCTTAAAGCCCTCTATCAACAAAGAATATCATCACTGTCAGGCAGAAAATGGCTATTTTTCAGGAAAACTGGAAAAACGGCATATATTCTAAATAAACGAATGGCGTTAAGAGATATACGCTGCAAAAAAATCTAAATCTTACCAAGTGTATTTTTCTTATTTCTAGTCAAAATATCTCATCACACTTAAAATAAGACATAATCACCTAAAGACTAACTTCTAAGTGAGATATAAGAACTTATTTTTAGACAATAGATCTTGAAAATCTTATTTCAAGAAATCTTACAAAGATAATTTTCACTTGTTCCATTGGCAGATTTTTTGGCTTGAATTAAGCAAAAAAAAAAAAAAAAAAAAAATCTTGAATTAAGCAAAAAAATCTGCCAATGGAACAAGTGAAAATTATCTTGGTAAAGTTTAGATTTTTGCAGTGTAGTCATAAGTCATTTTCAACACTTTTCATTGATTAAATATTTCTAAAACCGTCAGGCTAACATGAAGATTGAGCGATATATTAAAAAAAAAAATAAAAAAATTAAAGATTAAAAATGGACTTACGAAGTTTTCACCTGACAGTGATGATATACGACACACATAAAGTAAAGACAGCGGAACATCTGTGAGTCTTTTCTGACTTTTGCCCTCTTTGCATTTTTATAGAATTAGAAAATCTCATTTTCCTTTCTGACAGGTGTAATTACCACGGAGCTTATTAGAGGTGCAACTAGTCTAAAAAGTCTGTCAGCTGTCAAAAGCACAGTCAAATTACCCACAAAAATAATTACCGCCGAAAGGTCACAATCTATACTCGGTAGAAAAAGGAAAAAGATGCTGAAATACGACTCGCACAAACACCTCGTACGCTCTTAGTGAAGTCTGTACTGTCTCTCTGAGGAACGCCGGAATACGTCGACTTTATTCCCCTTCAATTTCTATAAAGAATTACATGACACTGCGCTGTAATATGAGTTGGCCTTTAAATTATTCGCTTGAACCTTCACTATTCCATCACGCCGGGGGGTTAATTAAGCTACACCACCAGTAATAAAGAAGATAGATGACACTCGGTCATACGTGGACGGCTCAACTTGGTGACAACAACTGAAGGCTGGTAAGGTCAGAGCCCGACAATTGATGGAACTGTCACGCTATCATGGTAGAAATCCGCCGGCAGAGTCAGACCGTGGATTGACTTTCCACCGGTCAACAAATGGCCTGAGACTTATCGGTAGCCTTGTCCCCAAACGCCAAACCTCAGAATCTAATCTGAGCAGGCCATCACTCACTTGCTGTTAATGTCATCATTTATGCTCGGGCCGATAACTGGCACATACAGTCGGCAGATTATTGACTTCCTCTAGACGCCCGGAGGCTGTCACTTAGACTCATCAAGATTCGTCAAACAATCCGTCATCACCGGGAACAGAAATCGGTAAAATGAGTCATTAAAAGGCATTCATCTGCGAAAACTGATGACGGGGCATCTTGGTAGGTTTGTGAGCTTTACTTTATTTTTGGATTGCTCTGTAATAGTGAAAAGCAGTGGTTTTCAACTTTGGGGTCGGGGACCTCACGTGGGGTCGCCTGAAATTTCTAGTAATTGATAAAAAAAAAAACAAACAAAAAAAAAACTTACTAACTGTTATGTTCTGACGCACCTTTATTTTTTCCCCCTTTTGTCTTTTGTGGGTTTTTTGTTATAATTCTTACTTTACACTTTTGGGTGATTATTGTTCTCTGTTATTTTTGGTTGCCTTGATAACATTTTTGTAAAATATTACGTATTTAGTGTTTTTGTTAATAGGTGGCCAATAGAGGGAATGCACATACGTCACTTCCCCCCTGGGCCACGCCCCTTGAAGTCAGACTGAGTGGCAAAAACAAACCGGCTCAACATGGCGGAGCATAGCGGTAATTAAAGCGAGACCAGGAAAAATGTGGAACATAACATGAAATTAAAGATAATTGGACTGGACATGGATCCATACAAGCTACCAAACAACAAGTGGTCTACGAACATTGATATGTGGCTGGAAATCACGTATCCTGACATTTATATGAACCTGATTTCAACGCCGGGAAAATCCCCAATGCAAAGGCTGAAAGCATACAAATGACAAAGAGTTGTTGACATCCTCGTCATCGTTAATTAGAGGATTACAGCTGGTGAGTGCTTTCAGTTCAACATACTATTGTTTTTGAGGTTTTATGTCAGTGCAGACGTATTTTCTTGGCGGTGATTGCCAAGGTAAAGGCCCAGCAGTAGTGTTCACAGTTCACTACTGATTTACTGGAGTTGAACCCTTAGTATTTGACCCAAGTGAGTGGATGATCTACTGGTACTGTGGAGATTTAAGTAGAGTTCACATCAAATACTGGATACAACACAGCTACAACAGCTTTGTGCTAGAGTGCCCACTTATTTGGAAAACTAAGTTAGCCTCAGTTTAAGCTAGTTCACAAATCATGTAGAGCACAAGGTTCAGAATCACACAATTGAAGACAAAAACGTTTCAGTTATGAAACATTGAACTAAATGACAGATGCTAACATTACGAGCTTTACTAAGAAGTAATGTTAGCCAAAACGATATGTAATTTCAGGTATGATTTTACGCAAGAATACAGCATAAATTAACGTTACCTGACACGAAATGGCAACCACAAATCCAGGTTTCGTTGCCTGGATTCCAGTTATTTCTATGAATTGCAGTGATCCATCTGCTTCTTCTGTCTTTGGCTTTAGGTCGCCGCTACAACGATAGCTCCGAGTGCTTTTTAAACCTATTTGTGCGATCAATGGCACAACAGCTCTTCCCCATTTTTTAGATTGTTCTAAAGTTTTTGCAGTATTCAAGCCAAAGCCGCTACTCATCTCCCTCTTTCTGCCACTCAGTGGACGGAACCACGGTGACTTCCGCTAGCGGTGACGTCACGTGCATACCCTCTATTGGTTTTCCCGCCGGCAAAGCCTATAAATTGGACTGGCGCTGGGCTCTCGCTCTCTCTCTCTCGCCTCCTGCTCTCTCCTCCTCCTCCAGCGATGCCAGCATCCGGAGCGCGCACGTCGAGGCGCGCATCCGCTCCACTCCAATCCACGCAAGTTGCTCCATGCCAGCGGGGCTTTTGTTAGCCTTTTGTTAGCTTATCCTTTTTGTTTGGCCAGGTGGATCTGGATGTCCTGTTTTCGCTTTTCTTTCGTTAGGACGTATTTTGTGGTTTGAGTTCTTCGATAGGGTAGCGGTGTGCTGGCAGCTTCTACGGCCCTGTATAGGGTTAGCCTGTCCAGCGCACCGTCCTTATGTTTATTTTGCCAGTCCACTCTGGTCTTTTCTTTTGTTACTTTGGGCATGAGGTTTAAAAGGGGTTTTGATTCAGCTCAATTAAAATCAGTTTGTTTTCAACCAGAGAATCGACGAAGAACGAAAATAAATGCAACACAATAAAATATGTTCTGCCAAATTATACTCCTTGACTCCCGGTGTCCTTTGTAAATATGTTTCACCTTTTGGGTTGAAAACACTAATAAAAAATATATGATGAGTTGAGAGAGACAATCACAATCCATAAGACATGAGAAACTGAGTCTGAAACTGAAGCACTGTGGTTCTGTTCATCTGTCAAATGTTCATTGTGGTCAGTTTCAGATGCTGCAGCTCTTTCATAATTCATAGTTTGAGTTCTTGTTTGTTCTGTATTAATTGTCAGCCTTGTAAATCCAAGCTGGACTGACTGTACATATCCTGACCAAGGAAAATCAAATTCTCACTTTGTGCAGTAATCTACACCTGGATTTTCTGCCTCCGTCCATAATAACATACATTATATAGACTAAATGTCATCTAAAATTAACCCTTTCATGCATGAATTAGAACCTTAATCAAGTTTTTTTTTTTTTCCTGAGTGTTTTTATTCCTCTTTAGGCATGAAAAAAACACAATGTGATTGAATTTTTTTTTTTTTTTAATCAACCTGTTTTTCATGGAGTTACAAAATGTCCACTCAGCTACACCATGAATTTTATTCTTGAAGCAAAGAAACATGTATTTAAAACCCAATATCATAAAGTGATATGAAAACAGTGAAATGAAACCATGTTTAATGCAGCTAATCTGATGTTTTCTCACATTTTAACATATTCTAATACTAGTTATTACTCACTTCATGGAGATAATATGCAAAAAATAAATATTAACAATTGATTTCCACTCAAGAACCAATCAAGAACAGCAAAATTACAATAATGGTATGAATTGCAGTTCATGAGATGATGCATAAGTGTCCACTGTGTTGGTTGATATGGAACTAAAACATCTAAACCCATGAATATACAAGAGAACAGCTGTAGAGCAACTGTCCACTGTAGTGACCACTATGCATGAAAGGGTTAATGTTTATTTGAAACATAGTATAACAAACTATTACATGATCAAAACCAAATTAATTTTAACAAAAAAAAAAAAAAAAAAAAAAAAAAAAAAAAGGCTCTGTTTTAAATGTCTGGGGTCGCCAGAAAGTTTGGATGTTAAAATGGGGTGACGAGCCAAAAAAGGTTGGAAACCACTGCCATATAGATTGCTATTTTGTTTATAAACATCAATATTTCGTTCAAGTTTAATGTTAGATTTTTCTTCCTCAGTGAGATGTGAAGAAAGTAGATGGTTAGTTGTGGTAGAAAATTATTATTTACAGTCAGAGCATGAAAAATATTTTAGAAATTTAGAGGTAGAACATTTAAAATCGTAGTCATGGATAGGAAAAAAAAAAAAAATCAATGTCGAGATAAATTAAGTCAAAACCATTTGGATTGGCTTTTCTGCCTCCATCCATAATAATATACATTATATAGACTAAATCTTGCCTAAAATTAATGTTTATTTGAAACATAGTATAGCAAACTATTACATGATCAAAAACAAATTAATTTTAGCAAAAAAAAAAAAAAGTCTCTGTTTTGAATGTCTGGGGTCCAGAAATTTGTGATGTTAAAATGGGGTCACAAACCAAAAAAGGTTGGGAACCACTGTATTAATTAACCCTTTATGGACGACTGTGTCTCCGGTGCTAAAATTTTGCCTACACTGTCATACAAACTACCGTAACTCCTGAACTGTTTGCGCTGTTGACATACTTGAAACA
Source organism: Sphaeramia orbicularis (assembly GCF_902148855.1). Taxonomy (NCBI): domain Eukaryota; kingdom Metazoa; phylum Chordata; class Actinopteri; order Kurtiformes; family Apogonidae; genus Sphaeramia; species Sphaeramia orbicularis. The sequence goes on along the minus strand of NC_043961.1, from coordinate 16,026,168 downwards.
TCATTTGAAAGCTGAGATTAGGAGCTTTTGATTGATATATAACACATTAGGGTAGAGGCCTGCATTGGCTGAGGGGGAGGGGTGGAGATGGGCAGAGCAGAGAGCAGCAGAGTGCAGTCGGTGAGAGAGATGGAAGGTTTTTACTAGTTTTTGTGGTGTTTTTACAGTGAATTTTTGTAAATAATTGTATATAATAGTGATAGTGCTGTTTTGGAGTGTTCTACTTGTGTGTTTTGCTGTGTTTTTGTTGAGTTTTGTTGTTTTGATCCCTTTTCTCAATGTTTCATCTGTATTTTTCTGGTTTGTATAGTGCATTGAATATTATAAATATTATGTGTGTATGTGTGTGTGTGTGTCTAAATCTGTACGCAGAGTTATCCAGGGCAGATGCAGTGTCTGTATTTGAATCAGATGATGGATGTTTCTGTCAGTTAAATGAGGGGCTCTGTCTACGACTAGACAGAAAGTGAACACAGACTATTACAAAGGATCAAAATGGGTAGAAAGAGCTAAAAATAAGAAGCTGGAACATGGACACAGAATGATCTAGACAAACTAAAATTTTTGAACACATGTAAAATACTTGAAAGTTTATTTCTATAATCTCGCCAAATTTCATTATGCTCGTTTACAGTTGTTTTTCCTAATAAATATGATAAAAATGTTAAGTCTTTTTAATTTTTTTTAATTATAAAATACTGTTTTAAGCATTTATTCTTATTTTGTTATTACATATAATAATGATCATTAATGGCCACATACTGAAAGTTAAGTTCGTCCTGAAAAAAGGTGCAAAAGAATTGGCAAAAAAGACATTTTCTGACACTTTTATTGCAAAAACAACATAAAGAAATGTAGGCCTGTTATAATGGTAGTCCATAATGGTAGTTGTTTTTCATAATAAATATGATAAAAATGTAAGTCTTTTTAATTTTTTTTATTATAAAATACTGTTCTAAGCATTTATTCTTATTTTGTTATTACATATAATAATAATCATTAATGGCCAGATACTGAAAGTTAAGTTCTTCCTGAAAAACGGTGCAAAAGAATTGGCAAAAAAGACATTTTCTGACACTTTTATTGCAAAAACAACATAAAGAAATGTAGGCCTGTTATAATGGTAGTCCATAATGGTAGTTTTTTTTTTTTTTATAATAAATATGATAAAAATGTAAGTCTTTTTTTTATTTTTTTTTATTATAAAATACTGTTTTAAGCATTTATTCTTATTTTGTTATTACATATAATAATGATCATTAATGGCCACATACTGAAAGTTAAGTTCTTCCTGAAAAAAGGTGCAAAAGAATTGGCAAAAAAGACATTTTCTGACACTTTTACTGCAAAAACAACATAAAGAAATGTAGGCCTGTTATAATGGTAGTCCTTATAGGTTTACTATAACTCAAAGAACCCTTTTTTTTTTAAACTATGACTGTGTTCCTATTTGCATATCTACTTTTAGATATGGTACAATTACAACCAAGTAAGACAGAGCAATAATTATTTTCCCATATAAACCTGGATGAGTTGGACTTAATCAGGTAAAAATTAAACGTGTATTTAATTTTTAACAACCGCCCGATTATGTAATTATTTAGTACAAAATTAATTTCTCTCTGCGACAGAATAAGGGTATTGATACTTGATGGAATGAACGCGTATTATATAATGTGGTGTTTGCGCTTAATTACCAGGACTATTACTTGTAAAATGACACAACTTTATGTGAAATAACTGTAAAACCCCTGAATCCTTCATGTGGTGTGTGGAAGCAGAGTCCATACTGTGCTAATATTTACAATAAAGAATGTTTTTTTTGTAAGTGTGTGTTTGATCTGCGGTGCTGATGCAGAATAAACTCTTTTCGGTGCATAAAGAGCTCCCCAGAGAGATGAGTCTGTGTTGATAATGTTATCAAGCACCACTTATGATGTTATCTTAAACTGCCACCAGCATGCCTTTCTTCTGCTGCATCTCCCTCCTTTTTTTTTTTTTTTTTTTTTTTTAGCACAAGCCAACGTTTGCCCATAGAAAACAGAAAACAGATGCACTCACATGCAAAGGTTAGGCTGGCCTCTCGGCTGACGATGGTCCCGAAGGAGTTGGAGGCGAGGCACTGATACGTTCCAGCATCTTGGTCTTTGTTCAGATGGCTGATTCGGAGGTTGCCTCCAGAAAGGCTGTAGTGCGATCCCGATTTGGGACTGATTTCTGTTCCATTCAGTTTCCACCTAAAAAGAAGAAATAAATGGAGGAAAAATTAACCCCTTTACCAAAGTCGTAGACTACAGCTCCAGATAGAGTTACTACGTCTTGTAACTACTTCCCGTCAATAAATGGCTGACATGTGGTCCTTCAATCCTAACACCATTTCAGAACATGTTTCTATTCAAAGAGAAGAAGAAAATCCAGTTTAAAGGCGTGGTCCTGAGCTGGTTTAGTAAGTAAGTAAAGTTGATTTAGTTTTAGTTTGGATAGAAAAGAACAGATTTGTCTACTCTGCTGCTAAATACTAAGACTTACTGCATTTTAGTTTTCTGCTAATGTTTAAGTGAATTTATTTTAAGGATAAAATGACAAAAAAAACAAAACAACAAAACACAAAGAAAACTTCCATGGAAATATGTTCAAAGTTCACTTTTACCAAAAGTTACACAATCCAATATGGCTGCTGTCCTGTAACGTCACAATATGCAAATTAATGCACATTTTCACCTTATAACCTCATAATTACATTATTCATTCATTCATTTTCCAAACCCGCTTTATCCTCACGGGGGTCACGGGGGTTGCTGGAGTCTATCCTAGCTACTGATGGGCGAAGGCGGGGTACACCCTGAACATGTCACCAGTTCATCGCAGGGCTGAACATATAAGTATAATTCCACAATACAACACTTATTGATGTATATTTCTTTAATTATCATATTGATAATAGATTGTCTAGTACATGCGTACAAATTGCTGTTCTAATTGTGTCTTAATAGAGTGTTTTAATATGTATATTTGGCATATATATAGAGTATTCTCTTTGTTGTATTGATAATTTTTTCCCTGCTACTTTTTATTATACTTGAATGAAGCAACTGTAACACACAATAATTTCCTCATGGACTTAATCAAGTCTTCTGATTCTGATTAGACTGGAGTAAATTTGCTTCCATCATAAACTTTGGATCATATTCAATATTTTTCTCATTTACAGTACGACTTTATCTATAACCACTTCCAAGCTACAGCTTTTTGAAATCTTCATATAATTTTTTTTTTTTTTTTTTTTTTTTAAACTCCAACGCCTAAAGGGTTAAAGCTAATTCAAACTAATTCAACTACATTGTGTCAGGGGTGTCCAGTCCTGGTCCTTGAGGGCTGGTATCCTGTATGTTTCAGATGTACAGGGTGGGGAAGCAAAATTTACAATGAACATTTAGTTGCTTTTTCTCAGCAGGCACTACGTCAATTGTTTTGAAACCAAACATATATTGATGTCATAATCATACCTAACACTATTATCCATACCTTTTCACAAACTTTTGCCCATATGAGTAATCAGGAAAGCAAACGTCAAAGAGTGTGTGATTTGCTGAATGCACTCGTCACACCAAAGGAGATTTCAAAAATAGTTGGAGTGTCCATAAAGACTGTTTATAATGGAAAGAAGAGAATGACTATGAGCAAAACTATTACCAGAAAGTCTGGAAGTGGAGGAAGCAACAAAAAAGGTACCAAAGCTTTATTAAAGCTCTCAAATCCAAATCCTAAAGGATCCAACCAAATCCATGAGAAAAATGGCAATTGAACTTGAGGTAGACAACAAGACCGTTAGAAATGCAGTAAAATATGATTTGAAGTTAAAATCTTACACAAGAACACCAAAACACTTGTTGACAACAGCATGTTTATGGCCGCCTTCTAGCCCAGATCTAAACACTCTGGATTCTGCTATTTGGGGCGTTTTAGAACATGCTACCAATAGAACATCACACAGCAATGTCCACTTCCTTAAAGATACTATTACAGAAGAATGGGAGAAGTTGTCACCCGAATATTTGAGGAACACTTGCGCAAGTTTCAGGAAGAGTGTGAAGGTAAGTTATTGAGAAAGGAGGACACATAGAATAAAAACATTTTCTATTATGTCAATTTTCTTGTGGCAAATAAATTCTCATGATTTTCAATAAACTAATTGGTCATACACTGTCTTTCAATCCCTGCCTCAAAATATTGTAAATTTTGCTTCCCCACCCTGTATCCCTCTTCCATCACACCTGACAGTGGTTATCAGGCTTCTGCAGAGCAGCTTGATGATAGGCTTATCATTCGAATCAGGTGTGCTAGAAGATGGATACATCTAAAACATGCAGGATACCGGCCCTCGAGGACCAGGATTGGTGACCCCTGGTGACCCCTGGTGTGTGCAGTCTGGGGCGGTGGAAGCTTTCCAGACGTCTACAGGAAGACGGATGTTACTTTTGCGTTTTCCTGCTGAAGTAAAGGGTCTAGAAACCATGCCCTGCAGGTTAGCGTTAATCTAAGCATCAGCGAAGCCACTGCGCTGCCAAGGACTCGACTCTGAGAACAGATACCGTTGCAGACCATCCATCTCTCCGGTCTCCAGTCAAACTGCATAAAAATGCTGCTTAATCATTATGGAGCCACAATTAAAACAAATGCCTCCAACCTTGGCTTCACGCTTGTGCATTCCAGAGCGGCCCGTGTGATTATCATCGGTGTTAGCGGTGATCAACGAAGGGTATAATTCACTTAAAAAGGCAACACACACTGCGATCTCTGCTCACAGACGCACCTTATTAGACGGAAAAACCAGGTGGGGGTCGTTTCAGACCTAAACTGTTTAAAGCCAAAAGTGGCGGAGGCCGAATAAGGGTTCAGATGCATCTACAGTCAAGGAAAAAATTATTAGACCACCCCTTGTTTTCTTCAGTTTCTTGTTCATTTTAACCCTTTCATGCATGAATTATGAAAACCTTAGTCAAGATATTTTTCCTGAGTGTTTTTATTTCTCTTCAGGCATGAAAAAAACAATGTCATTGAAATTTTTTATGAAGCTGTTTTTTATGGGGTTTCAAAAATGTCTACTCAGCTGGACAGCATGCGTTTAATTTTTGAAGAAAAGAAACATGTATTTAAAATACAATATCAGAAAGTGATATACTGTGTGAAAACTATATATATATATATTTTTTTTTTTTTTTAATGTAGCTAAACTGATGTTTTCTCACATTTTATCATACTCTAATAAAAGTTACTACTCACTTCATGGACATAATATATATATATATTTTTTAACTTTTTGTTTAAGCAAACTGTTAATTACAGTCTAATAACAAATAGCAATTGATTTACTCTCAAACATGTTACTGCAGATCAGGTTTATCAAGTATTTATCAGTAATTGTGTGAACTGCAGTGTACAGGGTGGGGAAGCAAAATTTACAATGAACATTTAGTTGTTTTTTCTCAGCAGGCACTACGTCAATTGTTTTGAAACCAAACATATATTGATGTCATAATCATACCTAACACTATTATCCATACCTTTTCACAAACTTTGCCCATATGAGTAATCAGGAAAGCAAACGTCAAAGAGTGTGTGATTTGCTGAATGCACTCGTCACACCAAAGGAGATTTCAAAAATAGTTGGAGTGTCCATAAAGACTGTTTATAATGGAAAGAAGAGAATGACTATGAGCAAAACTATTACGAGAAAGTCTGGAAGTGGAGGAAGCAACAAAAAAGGTACCAAAGCTTTTATTAAAGCTCTCAAATCCAAAATCCTAAAGGATCCAACCAAATCCATGAGAAAAATGGCAACTGAACTTGAGGTAGACAACAAGAGCGTTAGAAATGCAGTAAAATATGTTTTGAAGATTTAAATTCTCATGACTTTCAATAAACTAATTGGTCATACACTGTCTTTCAATCCCTGTCTCAAAATATTGTAAATTTTGCTTCCCCATCCTGTATGAGATGGTGCATAAGCGTCCACTGTGTTGTCTGATATGTAACTAAAACAACAAAATCCATGAATATACAAGAGAACAGCTGTAAAATAACTGTCCACTGTAGAGACCAGTATGCATGAAAGGGTTAATGCCTGGTACAACTAAAGGTACATTTGTTTGGACAAATATAATGATAACAACAAAAATAGCTGATAAGAGTTTAATTTCAGAGCTGATATCTTTCCGTTTTCCATGCTTTCTTGATAAAAACCAAAATCACTTCAGTTCTTACATCTACTGTTGTTTTTGTCAGCCTGTTTTAATTTTAGTTTTAGCCTAGTCTTGGTGCCAAACTCTCATTTCTGTCTTGATTAGTTTTAGTCACATTCATACAGGGGTTGGACAAAATAATGGAAACACCTTAAAAAATCAACAAAATATAATTTAATATGGTGTAGGTCCGCCTTTTGCGGCAATTACAGCCTCAATTCTCCGAGGTATTGATTCATACAACTTGTGAATTGTTTCCAAAGGAATTTTAAGCCATTCTTCAGTTAGAATACCCTCCAACTCTTTTAGAGACGATGGCGGTGGAAATCGACGTCTTACTTGAATCTCTAAAACTGACCATAAATGCTCAATAATGTTGAGGTCTGGGGACTGTGCCGGCCATACGAGATGCTCAACTTCATTAGAATGTTCCTCATGCCATTCTTTAACAATTCTAGCTGTATGGATTGGGGCATTATCATCTTGAGGTGAAGGTGTTTCCACTGTTTTGTCCAACCCCTGTAGTTTTTTTATCTAGTCAAGTTTTTGTCAACTAAAACTCTGAGCGTTTTAGTCGTATTTTAGTCAGAATAATCCCTGACTATTTATGTCTAGTTTTAGTTGACAAAAACTGATGACATTTTAGTCTTGTTTTAGTCAATGAAAATTGTATTTTAGTCTCTTTTTAATCATGCAATTCTATTTAACCCTTTCATGCATGAATTATGAGAACCTTAATCAAGATTTTTTTTTCCTGAGTGTTTTTATTCCTCTTTAGGCATGAAAAAAAAAAACAATGTGATTGATTTTTTTTTTTTTTTAATCAACCTGTTTTTCATGCAGTTACAAAAATGTCCACTCAGCTACACCATGAATTATATTCTTGAAGCAAAGAAACGTATTTTAAAACCCAATATCATCAAGTGATATGAAAACAGTGAAATGCTAATCTGATGTTTTCTCACATTTTAACATATTCTAATACTAGTTATTACTCACTTCATGGAGATAATATGCAAAAAATAAATGTTAACAATTGATTTCCACTCAAGAACCAATCAAGAACAGCAAAGTTACAATCATGGTATAAATTGTAGTTTATGAGATGATGCATAAGTGTCCACTGTGTTGGTTGATATGGAACTAAAACAACAAAACCCATGAATATACAAGAGAACAGCTGTAGAGTAACTGTCCACTGGAGTGACCACTATGCATGAAAGGGTTAATCTGGTCAATATAGTCTGGACAAAACCAACATTTTCTTTTAGGTAAACCCATTTTAGTTCAAACAAGGTTATCTTCACAGTGGCAGTTCTGGGCGTAATACCTGAAGGTCTGTGTAGAAAAGCAGATAAATCCCTTTTGAATATATTATTCACTGCTGCCTTAAAGTCTATAACCATCACATGGATGAAACCAGAACCTCCCTCATATAATGCATGGATTCAAAAAGTTTGGGATATTTACCAGATGGAGCAGATCACATACTCGCTCAGGCTTCAGAAAACCATATTTTCTAAAAGACGGGAACCTATGTTACCTTTGGTGCTGCAATAATATTTATTGGTGATGCAACACTCCATGTTGTTTATCAAGGTGTTACCATTCTGCCTCTGACGAAGATTTATATCTACAGCCTTTTTTCTTTTTTTATTTGTTTTTTCTTTTTTTGGAAGTGAACATTGGTTGTTTATAATTGTTACTGTTTTCTCTAATTTTCATCCTGTGTTGCTTGTGGAGGTTTGTGAGAATACAACTGCAGCTGTGTAGGGGAAAAAGAAACTAACTGAACTGTACTTGAATGTATACATTGTATTGTACTAAAAAAATAGGACCAATGGCCCTGTAGCTTACCGGCCAAATTAAAAGCTTTGGGAAATGTATCCAGATGCCATTTATTATCACCCAGTTCTGTGTATTTATTCTATTACAGAAATAGCCCATGTTTTAGTCATATTCCAATCAGATCTGTAAAAAATTCAAATTCCAGCTTGATATCATTGATACTGATTTATTGGATCAATCCACTTCCTATCTGAAAAATTTTCAAAGTCGCACCAAATCCAGAATCAGATCCAGATCAAAATAATTTCAATACCTTGTGTTGACATCATCAAACAGAAGCTGTATACCGAGTTTGAAGTCAATCAGAACTGGAGTTTCGGAGAAGAAGACGAATTTTTTTCCCCATAAGAGCCCATGTTAAATTTTCCATAAGTTCCCGGATCTAGAAGAAGATCCCGATCAGCATGTGGACATTATGTTTTGGTCATCTCCCCATCAGGGCTGGACTGTAGAAATTTACACTGGATATCATTTACATTTACTGAGTTATTGCATCGATCCACTTCCTATTGCTTATAATGGGGAAATTTTTCAAAGTCGCACCAAATCCAGAATCAGATCCGGATCCAAATAATTTCTCTAACTTTTGTTGACATCATCATAAAGAAGCTGTATACTGAGTTTGAAGTCAATCGGAATTGTAGTTTCGGAGAAGAAGACGATTGAAATTTTTGTAACAGACGACAGACAATGACAGACGACAGACGACGACAATGACAACAATGACAGACGATCCGGATTCAAATAATTTCACTAACTTTTGTTGACATTATCATAAAGAAGCTGTATACCGAGTTTGAAGTCAATCGGAATTGTAGTTTCGGAGAAGAAGACGATTGAAATTTTTGTAACAGACGACAGACAATGACAGACGACAGACGATGACAGACGACGACAGACGACAACAATGACAGACGATCCGGATCCAAATAATTTCACTAACTTTTGTTGACATTATCATAAAGAAGCTGTATACCAAGTTTGAAGTCAATCAGAATTTTAGTTTCGGCGAAGAAGACGATTGAAATTTTTGGAACAGACGACGACAGACGACGACTAAAAACTAAGTTAAAAACAAAAAAACCCCCAAAAACACAAGGTTATCTTATCATTCTTATAGACTCAGGAATATATAGTATCTATATAAAATATATTATATGCTGTCAGTGCTGTGGGGGGGCTGTCTGTGTGGTAAAGCCACATATTTCTGTCCAAACCCGAACCATGCCTGACACAGTTGTCTGGCTTGGTTCGGATTGCAGGTTCAGTTCAGGTCTACTGTGTGGACCCGGACTGGGAGCAGGTCTTTTTGGATCCTGGACGTTTGGAGCAGGAGACGGAAAGCGAACCATCCAGACTTCAGGTGCAAATCAGAGGAGGCGAACAGCCTGGGTGCAAAACATTTACAAACCTGCGGACCCCACAGTTTCGCAGCACACCTGCAGTAATGCAACTAAAGATCGTAACGTCAATTCGTCTTGTCTCGACAATGAAGAGACATTTTTTCACAGTTTTTGTTTTTCAAACTCCATTCAGTCTCGTTTTTATTAGTCAACAGTATTGCATTACACATTTAATTATAGTTATTGTCACATGATCACCATTTTTGTTACGTCTCGTCTCATTTTCGTCACGCGATAAAGGTTTGTTGATGATGTTTCGTCGTATTTTCGTTGACAAAAGCAACACTACTTACATCAATATCTATGCCATTGTACTGACAAAAACAGTGCTTTTAGGCATTCCATGTTTTCTTTTCTGTTTTAGTCACATGATACACACAGGAGTTAGTACTGGATTGCATAACCGCTGTTTTTGATAACTTTTGAAGGTCTCATACTTTTTCCGTGACTGTATTTGTTGTCAGTGACATATAACCTCCAGAGCGATACGAGGCTTCAGTTCAGATAAACAAGCATGAAAGGAGCGTTTTAGACCTTATTGGAAAATGGACAATGCAGATTGGATTCGAGCCCGAGGAGATTTAACGGCTGATTATTTCTTTGAGGAGAAGTTCTAAATTTCCTTTCTGCTTTGATTTTTTAATTTTCTCAGAATGATTTCAGGTTCAGCTGGGGAAAACGCTGCATTGTTTCACTTGGAAAATAAAAGCAGCTTTGATGTGAAGAAGGAGCTCCGCTAAAGCCTTTTTTCTACACTAGGCACAAGTCGTGCAAAGCTGTTTGTGCACTGCTTTCTTAACCTTCCTTGTTATGCTAATTTAGTGACTTTGAGGCATAAAAAGCATTTCAGAGGGGAAAAAAAAAAAAAAAAACTGACGGCGGTGTTTATTTATGACTGTTATTTTGCTGCTATGTTTGTGTTGCTGTATTACATCCCTTATGACATAAAGCACACATCAGAACCATTTTACCGGACCTCAGACAAGGCTTTTGGACTCGGGACACCACTGAAACATGGATTTCTACAATGCATTTTCACTTGTAAAATAGTCAGAAAATCCACTATCCAACATATAAAACTGGAGAAGTTATTTGAAACGAAAATAATAGAGGAGAGCACCAAGAAGAAACTACTTCAGCAGGTTTTAAAGTCTGTTTATGAGGCAGAGAATCTGTCAGAATCCAACTATATTAACTTTCTACAGTGTGAAGTTGGATCTTTTTTGGGGGAAAAAAAACTATTTTGCTGTTTTGGTGGATCTCTGATAGTATATACATTATAGCACGGGTGTCAAACATCCGGCCCATGGGCCAAAACCGGCCAAAACAGTCCAATCTGGCCCGTGGGATGAATTTGTGAAATGCAAAAATTACACTGAAGATATAAACAGCATTTCAGTTCAGGTTCCACATACAGACCAACATGATGTAAAGTGGATCAGACCAGTAAAATACTATCATAACAACCTTTAAATAATGACAACTCCAATTTTTTACCCCCCCCCCCACAGAGGAGGCAAGGGGTATTGTTTTTGGTTCGGTTTGTTTGTTTGTTTGTTAACACTCTAGCAGCAAAACTATTGGTTGAATTCATACCAAATTGGGTTTATAGATTGCCAGTGACCCAGAACAGATGTCATTATATTTTGGGAAAAGTAGGTCAAACTTCAAATTTTTTATGAATTTTTTAAATCTTTTTTTCCCCTCCCATTTACTTATAATGGGAGAAATTTCAAATATCTATTAAAACATCAATTTTGTTTCAATTTACTTCAGACTTGGCGCATATATAGAGGCAACTGATATGCTGACATCAGCACATGCATAGACATGATGACATCAGCTGGATCGATGCCAAAATAAGATACAATACATGCGAGGGGCGGGGTTTGTTGTGACTGGAACCACTTATTGTCTTTAAGTGCAAAAAAAGTTAAATTACATGAAAATGTTTACATATACAAACTATCTTTTCACAAAAAATGTGAATAACCTGAACAACTAGAAAAGCACTCGGAGAGCGCAGACCTCCACCAAGCGCAAAAATTCCCCACATAATCGGTGACACAAATCCTACATTTATTTTTTAAAATAAAATCCGCCTTCTGGATCAGATCCGGATCAGCCTTTGAAATGTGATAGAGGACCCCATTGTCAATTCCTGAGTTAAATTTCATGAGTTTTGGTCAATAATTAAGCGAGATATTGGGAAACGAAAATTTTGGCCCCATTTACCACAATGTTAACGAAAATTTCAAAGTGATCCAGAATCCAGGATTTCTTCCGGATCACCCCGAAAAGTTAATCATTTCTTCCTTATCCCATTTCCAACAAACCCTGAAAATTTAATCAAAATCTGTCCATAACTTTTTGAGTTATGTTGCACACTAACGGACAGACAAACAAACAGACAGACAAACAAACCCTGGCAAAAACATAACCTCCTTGGCGGAGGTAAATATGAAGAAATGTCTTAAAAGAAGTGTAATTTTTACCAATATTCTGCCTGTTATCAAATGTTTAGTGTAGGGATGCTCCGATACTGATACAAGTATCAGCATCTGCTCCGATACTCAGTGTGTGTACTTGTACTCATAAAAGACATCTGATACAAATGTACTGATACCACTTACGGCCGTGTGACATTCACTGCTCAGTGCAGCAGGTACACGGCGGCGGAATAATGTTTGTGGAGTGTGAAGAGTGGAGATTTTTTAAAATAAATGACAGTGATAAAAGTAACGCTGACTGCAAGTAACGTTAAAGACACAGATGGATACGGACGCAGCGTTCTGTCCATCCTCTGTGTACATTCCATCCGTTTACCAGGTGCTCGCGGATGTCAGACTAATGTCAGACTAATGACAACGACAATAAAGCACATTTACAAAAGGAACTAAGAGCTGGAATGGGATTATTAAGTACTCGTATCGGCAAATACTTAAATGTAAGTACTCGTACTCACACTCGGTCTGGAAAAAAGTGGTATTGGTGCATCCCTAGTTTAGTGTATCTGTAGATTCACTGTAAGTTGTAATGTACATGTTTAAATGATAAACTGAGGCAGAATGTTATTAAAATTGCAAACATTTTTCTTAAGACATATCAGGTTGTTCATGATATTCACATTTTTAAAGACGCTTTGTAGACGTAAACATTTTCATACTGTATTTGTACTTTTTCACTGTTACAGTCTACTCTCGTTAAACCGCCCGCCGTTATACCGCCATTTTCGCTCACCGCCGACCAAAACCATTGCACAAAAATCCCCAATGCATTATTACCTCGGCCAAGGAGGTTATGTTTTTGCCAGGGTTTGTTTGTTTGTTTGTTTGTTTGTCTGTCTGTTTGTTTGTCTGTCCGTTAGTGTGCAACATAACTCAAAAAGTTATGGACAGATTTGGATGAAATTTTTCAGGGTTTGTTGGAAATGGGATAAGGAAGAAATGATTAAATTTTGGTGGTGATCGGGGGTGGGGGGGCCCACGGGGGTGGGGTGGGGGTGGGGGGGCACTGATCAGCCTTGGCGGAGGTCTGCGCTCTCCGAGTGCTTCTAGTTCCATTAGCTACCGCCATTTCCGCCTATCGCCATCCGCCAGCCCAGTTCCATGCACAAACAACACTTATACCATTGATTTCTCGACCGTTATACCGCCAGCGTGATTGCCATCGAATACACATAAATTTTAACAATGCACTGAAACAAACGCGCCAGACGCTGATCGCGACAAGCTACGAGTAGGTCTACGGAACGGCCACCGTTCATTTATCGCAGAACACTCAGTAGGTCAGGATGTCGGGAAGAGGACGTGGGATTAAGCCAAAGCCTCAAGATGATGGGGTGTCATTTCCCGACACGGTATAAGAATGCTTAAAATGTTTCCCCACTTTAAATGATCCCTTACAACATAACAGAATCAAGATTTATTTAGAAACGCAATTAGAACGGGTTAACGGAGGCAGCATAGACATCATATAGTAAAGACATGCACATTATGGACGCAACCCGTTGTAACGCCATTTTCGCTATACCGCCAATTTGGCCGTGAACGGAAGTTGGCGGTATAACAAGAGTAGACTGTATTAGTACTGTCAAACGATAAAAATGTTAATCAGATTAATCACGGGGTTGCTGTGGATTCATTTCTATTAATCACGATGAAGCGTCATTCATATTTAATCTATATTAATCGTGCTTCATTTTGCATGAGCAAACAGACTCAAGAACGAAGGGAATATATATGCACTTCACGTGTTTGTCGAAGTGCTAGCATTAATCCCTGACAAACGTTTGGTGTTAATGTAGTATTTTATGCTGGAAGTGCTTTGGTGAAAAAACCTCCTTCCTGCAGAGTGTGTATAATACTTTATGTCGGTCGACTGTTCCGTCTTGGTTTTTTTTGTCCTCATATTTCCATCCAGAGGCCCGACGTGCTGTTTAGTGTCTTCCATCTTTATGGGTTGGTTCTGCTGCCTGTCACTATCGGATCAACTGACCATTCGTTCATGCGCGACGCTAACTCTACTTGGACAAACTGACCCAAATGTGTCGGCAGAGACGTTCAGAGTCATTCGGTGCTGCAAATGGGTTCATTGCGTTAAAATTTTTAATCAGATTAATCATGATGATGGATTAATCCTCATTAATGTTTTAATTTTGACAGCTCTAGTTATTATTTTACTAGTCCGGCCCAGTTTAGCTCATACTGCGCTGAATGTGGAATCTGAACTAGAATGAGTTGGACATCTCTGTGTTATAACATCTGGACTCCCACTGAGAACGAATGACCCAAACTGATGGATGTTCCTTCCAACCGGAAAATGTTCTTCCACACATTTTCTTTGCATAATATCCATTTCAACAGTTTAGGACAATTTCATCCTGAACAAAAGTGTTTTAAAAACATACTGTCTGCCTAAAAAACCCACAGTTGAGTATATAAATAAATATAAAATGTGCGTTTAATAATTCAATGCTCTTTACATACTCATGCAAATGCATATTTAAATAGGTGCAGGAAGGTCAACCAATGTGGTTTGTTGCCTGAGGGTGAAGTCGTGCCACAGTCAGACTGTGTTAAGATGAAAACGTGATTTCACAAGAAGAGTATGACAGGATGTTGTCAAATATTCTGTCACACTGTTCATTTGGTCGAAGATCAAAAAAGATCAAGTGAATTCATGTTTGTCCTTTCTTATGAACGTGACATTTAAGGAACGTGAGGGAATTACCTCAAATGATATTTGATACAAAGGTGAACTGACGATATTTAGTGGTCAAAGGTCAAAGTCATAAAGCAGATGTTTGACCAAATGACACAAGGCTAGTAGATGTTTACGCAAAAAAAAAAAAAAAAAAAAAAAAACACCACAAAAAATGTCACAGCATCTAAAGTTGTGTGAGTTTTTCGTCCAGATCTTGTATTGATGATAGAGAATTTGAGTGTTTAAAAAAAATAGTTCCAATGTCCCTGTCCCATCAAAATATGGACTATTAGAAGGAAAGGCACATTTTAATATTTCAAAAATCAAACATTTCTGAAAACAGTGAACAAACGTTACAGACATTGTCCCAAGGAAGATACATTAAAAAAAATAATAATTGGAAATGAATCTGACCAGTAGAAGATGGTTGAAAAGTAGACATTGGTGACCTTGAATTTGACCCTTCAAGGTCACTTAAGGTCAAAGGTCATGGACCCAAATCAAAGTCCATATATGACTTCCTATCAGTGGTCAATAGTAACTATATTTATATCTGTAACCATTTACATGTTATAAACCATCAAAATATGGACTATTATAAGGAGAGGCACATTTTCAATATTTCAAAAAAATTTTCAAAAATGTAAAAATCTAAATTTCTCAAATCTGTGAAGAAATTTTATAGACATTGTCCCAAAGATATACATACTGTTTTCATAGCTATGCCTACTGTTAATATTGCTCATGTATATATATATATATATATATATATATATATATATATATATATATGTATATATACAGGGTGGGGAAGCAAAATTTACAATATTTTGAGGCAGGGATTGAAAGACAGTGTATGACCAATTAGTTTATTGAAAGTCATGAGAATTTATTTGCCACAAGAAAATTTACATAATAGAAAATGTTTTTATTCTGTGTGTCCTCCTTTCTCAATAACTGCCTTCACACACTTCCTGAAACTTGCGCAAGTGTTCCTCAAATATTCAGGTGACAACTTCTCCCATTCTTCTTTAATAGTATCTTCCAGACTTTCTCGTAATAGTTTTGCTCATAGTCATTCTCTTCTTTCCATTATAAACAGTCTTTATGGACACTCCAACTATTTTTGAAATCTCCTTTGGTGTGACGAGTGCATTCAGCAAATCACACACTCTTTGACGTTTGCTTTCCTGATTACTCATATGGGCAAAAGTTTGTGAAAAGGTATGGATAATAGTGTTAGGTATGATTATGACATCAATATATGTTTGGTTTCAAAACAATTGACGTAGTGCCTGCTGAGAAACAACAACTAAATGTTCATTGTAAATTTTGCTTATATATATATATATATATATATATATATATATTTTTTTTTTTTTTTTTTTTTTTTTTTTTTTTTTTTTTTCACATGCTGTAAATATTCTTAAAATTGGGTCTATTCATATTCTTTGCATTTTTTTTTTTTAATTCTACTTAGCTCTATTCTTATCTTTTGTATAATTTTATAATCTGTTTTCTTTTGTTATTTTATATTCGCTCTATTCTTATTTTCTGAAGTACTGGTGTTTTAATCATATTGTTGCACTGACTTAAGTAGCACTGAACACAATAGGCCACAAACTGAACAAAATTTAAGAAAAAATAATAAAATAAAAAACAAAATGTAGAAAAATAAACAAAATAAGCAACTAAATGAACAAAAACAAGTCAATATTTACAAAATAATAAATAACATGAAAAAATATGCAGAAATTGACTATTCTATTCTATTCTACTCTATTCTATTCTATTCTATTGTATTCCAGGGTTTCTGCAGGTATCAGCAAATCTAATTAAATGCTTTTTAATGCCACTTTAAACAAATTTAATGCCCATGTCCAACAGCAGATACAGTTTTAGATATAGGTTTATTCATACATTTACCGTCAACAGGTTTTAACCACGTTCTGAATAGCTCCTCCTCCAACTACTTCTGCTGAAACTTGCACTTTCCTATTTTTCCAACATTTGCGATTCCCTCCACTCTTTTGCCACAGCATGAGCCATAAACAAAAGCCAATTAAAGGGTTCAGCCTGTCAATCATCAAAATTATTAAATGTTTATATAATCACAATAAATCATGAATAACAATGCTTTTTTTCCCATCAACTGTATTTAATTTTTTAATGCCTCTGGACATCGAATTCAATGCTTTTTAATGCCATTTAATGATTTCATTTTCACAAAATCTATTTAATGACTTTCAATGCTTTTAAATGACCCGTAGAAACCCTGTATTCTATTCTATTCTATTCTATTCTATTTTATTCTATTCTATTCTATTCCAGGGTTTCTGCAGGTATCAACAAATCTAATTAAATGCTTTTTGATGCCCTTTTTAATGCCACTTTAAACAAATGTAATGCCCATGTCCAACTGCAGATACAGTTTTAGATATAATTTTATGACAGTTTATCGTCGACAGGCTTTAACCAGGTTCTGAAGAGTTCCTCCTCCAATCACTTTTGCTGAAACTTGCATTTTCCCATTTTTTAGTTAATATTTCCCCCGTTTTTTGCCACAGTATGAGGAGCACGATCACAACACGTTACACTCCAAGTATCCGGTGTTGTGACTTTGTGTATCGGCCATAAACAATAGACAATTAAAGGGTTCCGCCTGTCAATCATCACACCATACTTCCATTCAAAATCATTAAATGTATATATAATCAACATAAATCATGAATAAGAATGCTTTTGTTCCATCAAGTGTATTTGATTTTTGAATGCGTCTGGACATCGAATTTAATGTTTTTTAACGACCTGCAGAAACCCCGTGTTCTATTCTATTCTATTCTATTCTATTCTATTCTATTCTATTCTATTCTATTCTATATGGTACTGATAATGGTAAATGGACTGTACTTATATCACAGGTGTCAAACATGCGGCCCGGGGGCCAAATCTGGCCCCTGAAAGGTTCCATTCCGGCCCACGGGATGAAAGTGCAAAAATTAACCCTTAACAGTCCAGGTTGTCCAAATCATTTTGGTTCAGGTTCCACATACAGACCAATGTGATCTACAGTAAAAATAACAACACAATAACCCATAAATAATGACAACGACAAATTTTCTTTGTGAAAAATTATGTGGAAAAAATATCATTACACTGCGAAAACATTTACATTTATAAAACTATCCTTTCACAATAAAATGCAAATAAATACATAAATATAAACAAAGATGAACAACCCGAAATGTGCAATTTGAACAATATTCTGCCTGTTACTAAATGTTTTGTGCATTTATGGATCCACTGTGATCTGTAGTTGTGTTAATAATAAGAGATGGAATATTGTAGAAAATGTTGAAATTTTAATTCCAAACTCCAAAATTTTTTACAATATTCTGCCTGTTACCAAATGTTTATGTAACATTGTGTGCAAATGTACATGTATAAATAATAAGTCAAGGCATAATATTGTTAAAATTGCACAAATTTTCCAAATGAAACTTCTGTTTTTTCAGGTTATTCACATCTTTTTTTGGAAAATGTAAATATTTTCAGAATTAAATTGGAGGGTTTTTTGGACTAAACAAAAAGAAAAACCTGGATTTGTCATTATTTATAGTTTTTTTAAGTCATTATTTTACTGGTCTGGCCCGCTTGAGATCAAATTGGGCTAAATATGGCCCCCGAAGCAAAATATGTTTGACACCCCTGACTTATATAGTGCATTTTCGACATCTTCATGGCACTTTACAAAGCCTCACATTCACCCATTTACACACACACTCATACACTAGTATTCTATTCTATTCTATTCTATTCTATTCTATTCTATTCTATTCTATATGGTACTGATAATGGTAAATGGACTGTACTTATATCACAGGTGTCAAACATGCGGCCCGGGGGCCAAATCTGGCCCCTGAAATGTTCCATTCCGGCCCATGGGATGAAAGTGCAAAAATTAACCCTTAACAGTCCAGGTTGTCCAAATCATTTTGGTTCAGGTTCCACATACAGACCACTGTGATCTACAGTAAAAATAACAACACAATAACCCATAAATAATGACAACGACAAATTTTCTTTGTGAAAAATTATGTGGAAAAAATATCATTACACTGCGAAAACATTTACATTTATAAAACTATCCTTTCACAATAAAATGCAAATAAATACATAAATATAAACAAAGATGAACAACCCGAAATGTGCAATTTGAACAATATTCTGCCTGTTACTAAATGTTTTGTGCATTTATGGATCCACTGTGATCTGTAGTTGTGTTAATAATAAGAGATGGAATATTGTAGAAAATGTTGAAATTTTAATTCCAAACTCCAAAATTTTTTACAATATTCTGCCTGTTACCAAATGTTTATGTAACATTGTGTGCAAATGTACATGTATAAATAATAAGTCGAGGCATAATATTGTTAAAATTGCACAAATTTTCCAAATGAAACTTCTGTTTTTTCAGGATATTCACATCTTTTTTGGAAAATGTAAATATTTACCTCCGCCAAGGAGGTTATGTTTTTGCCAGGGTTTGTTTGTTTATTCGTCTGTTTGTCTGTCCATTAGTGTGCAACATAACTCAAAAAGTTATGGACAGATTTTGATGAAATTTTCAGGGTTTGTTGGAAATGGGATAAGGAAGAAATGATTAAATTTTGGTGGTGATCGGGGGTGGCGGGGCCCACAGGGGGGGGGGGGCGCAGACCAGAAAATTTCATCAAAATCTGTCCATAACTTTTTGAGTTATGTTGCACACTAACGGACAAACAAACAGACAGACAGACAGACAAACAAACCCTGGCAAAAACATAACCTCCTTGGTGTGGGGGGGCCCACGGGGGGGGCCACTGATCAGCCTTGGCGGAGGTCTGCGCTCTCCGAGTGCTTCTAGTTTCAGAATTTAATTGGAGGGTTTTTTGTACTAAAACAAAAAGAAAAACTTGGATTTGTCATTATTTATAGTTTTTTTTTAAGTCATTATTTTACTGGTCTGGCCCACTTGAGATCAAATTGGGCTAAATATGGCCCCCGAAGCAAAATATGTTTGACACCCCTGACTTATATAGTGCATTTTCGACATCTTCATGGCACTTTACAAAGCCTCACATTCACCCATTTACACACACACTCATACACTAGTATTCTATTCTATTCTATTCTATTCTATTCTATTCTATTCTATTCTATTCTATTCTATTCTTATTTCATAGACACATTCTGCACCGCTGTAACCCTAGCTCTAACTAAACCAACCCAACTCTACTCACTACACACACATATGTAAATCTCCAGCTGTGTGTATGTGTTATAATACAGACGTGCACATATAGGAGGTGATTACACCAACACACCCTGTCAGACTGTGTTGTTCTACCCGCCTACTCATACTAAAGCGTCCTCCACACAGTAGAATATTTGTGGGCTGGGCATTGCAGCACTCACAAAGTGCCTCTACAGACTTTTTTTTTTTTTTTTTTTTTCTTTTAATAGACCAAATGTGTAGCACAATGGTCTTTCATGGCCCTTCTCCAGTTCAGTCGTAAGTAAGTGCACACTCTCCAGAGCCTTATTACTACACACAATAGAGAGGAGCCTGAGGGGATGTGGCTGCAGTCTCACAGGACTACAGCAGTGATTCATTTGCAGCCGAAGAGGAACAAACAAAATCAACATAAATATTTCACAGCCAAGTAGCACCTCAGACTTGAATAAAAAAAAAAAAAAGCCAAAAATGGACAGAGATTGGAGGGTTGGGGGGGGGTGGATCGGACTCAGACTCAAGAGTCGACCCTCCCCGATCGGCTTCTGGTGCATTTGTTTCCATGAAGGGAACCCATCAAATATGAAAGCGGGCCTTTTCATGGCTGTAATTGCTCGGGAGAGTGTGTGCATTGTGGCCTTATTGAAACGGTTTAATCGCGTGACAGCTTGAAAACCAAACACCGCAAAACATTTCCTCTGACAGTCATCGATTTGCTGCTTTATCTACGCGTCTGCAAAAACATTCAGCCCGGTGGCTAGCTGAGCCTAATGTTTTGACGCGTTTTAGAGTGAGTAATCATGCTCCAGTGTTGAAAAGGAGGAGGGATTTACCCAGCTGGAGGAAGCCATTTGGAATCCCTACATGCACTGGGTATGCGTATGTATTGTGTGTATATGTGTGTGTGTGTGTGGTGGTTAAACATAGTGGTACTTAGAAACAATTGCCCACCCGTAACTGTGACAAATTGAATGCCCTGCGACGACTCCTGTCACTTGGAGCCGATTACATAACAACTTAAATGCCGCTAAGTGACAGATATTCTAATTTAGGTAAAATGCAGCGACATTCTAACTGCACGGAAACTGGGATAAGTGCTTGAACGCAGCACGAGGTGCGCTCGGAATCGTGTCGCCGCGCTCCCTCCTCTTCATCTGAAAGCAACAGATTACATCAAACACATGTAAACTAGATTATTTAATAATTCTATTTACAATGATTTATGCTGGCAAGCAGGCTAACAGCAGTTCCATTTGTTAGGCACATGCTTTATGCAATCATGTAACAACAGGCCGTGTACACAGTGGCATAATACCACGCCATCTGGCTTATGATGCTGTGAACGTTAGACGGTCTGTTCCTTTTCTTAAGCCTGGTGCTTTCATTTATTAAAAAAAAAAAAAAAAAAAAAAAACACATTTGCACCATTACACTGTTCAGCGTATGTTCATCTGTGTTTATCTTGAGCTTAAATACATACATTCATTCTCATTCAGGTTCGTTGCACACATTTAACCTCGTAAACATTGTGGTATTTTCACAGATATGATATAGTAATAGTGGCACATTTTTTATATTAACCATAAAACTGGGTAATATGGATAAAAGATGAAATCCTGATTTTATTCTCATCCTGCGTAGCTATTGAAAGGCTCACGTACACAATTAAACAGAAAACTCATATATTCCACAAGATATGGAATTCATTTCTAAAATTTTTAGAATCCAAACCGGGGAAGGAATAATCTCAGTTTTGGCATTTTTTCACTTTTATCATGAAGCAAAACCTTCATTGGAAAAATTAATTCAATATACTGCCCATATATTTACCATTAATGAGGAAAAAAAAGATAATCTTAACAATATTTACATACATCTTAAATGAAAATAAGTAGAATGGTCCTGTAGCTGTACATAAATACATAACTGCAGAAGCACAGTCATAATAAATATATGTCATGATATCATGTGAATTTTAAGTTTTTTGTCAAGTCAAAATGTCTCCAAAGGAATAATCTCAGTTTTGGCATTTTTTTCACTTTTATCATGAAGCAAAACCTTCATTGGAAAAATTAATTCAATATACTGCCCATATATTTACCATTAATGAGGAAAAAAAAAGATAATATTAACAATATTTACATACATCTTAAATGAAAATAAGTAGAATGGTCCTGTAGCTGTAAGTGCAGCCAAACAAAATCATATTAATCAACTAAAAATGCATAAATATATAACTGCAGAAACACTTTCATAATAAATATATTGTGATATAATGTGAATTTAACATTTTTGTCATGTAAAAATGTATCCAAAGGAATAATGTCAGTTTTGGCATTTTTTCCACTTTTATCATGAAGCAAAACCTTCACCGGAAAAAATTAATTCAATACATTGTGCATATATTTACCATTAATGAGGAATAAAAGATAATATTGACAATATTTACATCCATCTTAACTGAAAGTAAGTAGAATGATCCTGTGGCTATAAGTCCAAGTAAAATTAAACAATCAAGTAAAACTACATAAATATGCACCTGCAGAAACACATAAATAATAAAAGTATAATTATATAATGGAATTTTAAGTTTTTGTCAAGTCAAAATGTCTCCAAAGGAATAATATCAGTTTTGGCATTTTTTCACTTTTATCATGAAGCAAAACCTTCATTGGGAAAAAAAATAATTCAATATATTGTGCATATATTTACCATTAATGAGGAATAAAAGATAATATAAACAATATTTACATACATCTTAACTGAAAATAAGTAGAATGATCCTGTAGCTGTAAGTGCAGCCAAACACAATCATATTAATCAACTAAAAATACATAAATATATGACTGCAGAAACACAGTCATAATAAATATATCATGATATAATGTGAATTTTAAGTTTTTTGTCGAGTAAAAATGTCTCCAAAGGAATGATATCAGTTTTGGCATTTTTTCCACTTTTATCATGAAGCAAAACCTCAAATGGAAAAATGTATTCTACATATTGCCCATATATTTGTAATTAATGAAGGAAAAAAAGATAATATTAACAATATTTACATACATCTTAACTGAAAATAAGTAGAACGGTCCTGTTGCTATAAGTTCAGGCAAAATTAATCAACTAAAACTATATATAAAAAATGCACCTGCAGAAACACATAAATGATAAATGTATAATTAGAAAATGGGAATTTTAAGTTTTTGTCCAGGCAAAATGTCTCCAAAGGAATAATCTCAGTTTTGGCATTTTTTCACTTTTATCATGAAGCAAAACCTCAAATGGAAAAAATTAATTCAATATATTGCCCATATATTTACCATTAATGAGGATTAAAAGATAATATTAACAATATTTACATACATCTTATTGAAAATAAGTAGAATGGTCCTGTAGCTGTAAGTGCAGGCAAAATTAAACAATCAACTAAAACTACATAAAAATGCACCTGCAGAAACACATAAATAATAAAAGTATAATTATATAATGGAATTTTAAGTTTTTGTCAAGTCAAAATGTCTCCAAAGGAATAATCTCAGTTTTGGCATTTTTTCACTTTTATCTTGAAGCAAAACCTTCATTGGGAAAAAAATTAATTCAATATATTGTGCATATGTTTACCATTAATGAGGAATAAAAGATAATATAAACAATATTTACATACATCTTAACTGAAAATAAGTAGAATGATCCTGTAGCTGTAAGTGCAGCCAAACACAATCATATTAATCAACTAAAAATACATAAATATATGACTGCAGAAACACAGTCATAATAAATATATCATGATATAATGTGAATTTTAAATTTTTTGTCGAGTAAAAATGTCTCCAAAGGACTAATCTCAGTTTTGGGATTCTTTTCACTTTTATCATGAAACAAAGCCTTCATTGGAAAAATGTATTCAATATATTGTGCATATATTTACCATTAATTAAGAAGAAAAAGATAATACTAATAATATTTATATAAATCTTAACTGAAAATAAGATGATTGATCCTGAAGCTGTAAGTGCAGGCAAACACAAGCAAATTAATCAATTAAAAATTCAGAAATACTGAGTTAAATATGAAATACTAAATGCTGGTGGTGTATTTCAGTGTTCCTCAGGTGATTTCTGGGCCTGTCACAGTCATTTCAAAACCACCATATTGTAATTATTTTTACATAATCGCCATAATGATAACGTCGCCTCCATTCAACTGTATAAAACAGCTGGTGAATCCAGCAGAAATAACATATTTTATCATTAAACCTCATCATGTGTCATCATTTAACATCATCATTGAATTAATGCCACAGAGGTTTATTTGGATTTGACAACTTTGTAAATTTCAGCCACAGGTTTTGTCATTTTAAGTCCTGTCATATGTACGAAAGGCAAACACAAATATAATAGAAGTCATGTTGTATATGTAGAAATTATGTGTCACTGCAGGATTATTGTTCTTTATAAGGTGTGTGAATAATTAAACTGTTATTAGACTTATAGTACATTTTTTATATTAACCATAAAACTGGGTAATATGGACAAAAGATGAAATCCTAAATTTATTCTCATCCTGCATAGCTATTGAAAGGCTCATGTACACAATTAAACGGAAAACTCATATATTCCACAAGATATGGAATTAATTTTTTAAAATTTTTAGAATCAAGACCTGATATCTCACCATCATAACTTACAAAGTGAGACCATAGTCCTTTTTTTTCAATTTTTTGTTAAATGATGTTTGATTATGTATCAGATGAACAAAAAATGGATGTTGAGAAGTATTCAAGTCACTATTACTTTTATTATCTGTCAGTTATTATTTTGTCATCTTATTTACTGTCACAGCTGTTAAAAAAAATCAGATTTTTTTTTTTTTTACTATTAACATGAAGAACAACCTTGATTGGTAAAATTCATTCAATATATTGCTCATATATTTACCATCAATTAAGAAAAATAGATAATATTAATAGTATTTAGATACATCTTAACTGAAAATAAGTAGAATGATCCTGTTGCTATAAGTCCAGGCAAAATTAATCAACTAAAACTACATAAATATGCAACTGCAGAAACACATTCATAATAAATATTTAATTATATAATGTGAATTTTAAGTTTTTGTCAAGTAACAAATGTCCCCAATGGAATAATATCAATAATTATATTAAAAAAGATAATATTAATAATATTTATATAAATCTTTACTGAAAATAAGATGTTTAATGATCAATTTATGATTAATGAGTTAATGATGATTAAGTCATGTCATATGTACGAAAGGTAAACGCAAATATAATAGAAGTCATGTTGTATATGTAGAAATTATGTGTCACTGGAGGATTATTGTTCTTTATAAGGTGTGTGAATAATTAAACTGTTATTAGACTTATAGTACAGTGGCATAAAGTGAACATAATAGCGGATATTATCATTAATTGTAATTATCCGAATGAAAATCATCAACTTGAATGCATGTATTTAAGCATCATCACAGTGACAGTGACTTATATTGTCAAGTAAAGGAAACGTATTCAACCACAACCTGAAAACAATTCAATCAAAGTCCATATATGACTTCTATCAGTGCTCTATAGTAACTATATTGAAATCTGTAACCATTTACATGTTATAAACCATCAAAATATGGACCAGTATAAGTAAAGGCAAATTTTAAATATTTGAAAAATTTTATTTTATTTTTTTAATTAAAAAAAATCAACATTTCTCAAAACTAGGGCTGTCAAAATTAACACATTAATGCAGATTAATCCATCATCATGATTAATCTGATTAAACATTTTAACGCAATTAACCCATCTGCAGCACAGAATGACTCTGAAGTCTCTGCCAACGCTTTTGGGTCAGTTTGTCCAAGTAGAGTTAGCGTTGTGTATGAACAAATGGGCAGTTGATCCAGTAGTGACAGGCAGCAGAACCAACCCATAAAGATGGAAGACACTAAACAGTATGTTGGCCCTCTGGATGGAAATATGAGGACAAAAAAAACAAGACAGAACAGTTGTTTACAGTTGTTTTGTTGAAACTGTTGAAGGTGTTTAATAAACACATTAAGTGCATATTTATTCCCTTCTTTCTTGAGTCTGTTTACACATACATAATGAAACACGATTAATATAGATTAAAAATAAATGCTATTTAATGGTGATTAATCAAAATTGATCCACAGCAACCCTGCGATTAATCTGATTAAAAATTTTAATTGTTTGACAGCACTAGTCAAAACTGTGAACAAACTTTTTTGATATTGTCCAATCGTCTCTTGTTTTTGACCATGTAACTGCTTTCTGGAGTTCAACCAGGTCTTAAAAAAACATACCAAAGCTTTTATTAAAGCTCTCAAATCCAAAATCCTAAAGGATCCAACCAAATCCATGAGAAAAATGGCAATTGAACTTGAGGTAGACAACAAGACCGTTAGAAATGCAGTAAAATATGATTTGAAGTTAAAATCTTACACAAGAACACTTGTTGACAAGTGTTTTGGTTTGATTTTGGATTTGAGAGCTTTAATAAAAGCTTTGGTACGTTTTTTGTTGCTTCCTCCACTTCCAGACTTTCTTGTAATAGTTTTGCTCATAGTCATTCTCTTCTTTCCATTCTAAACAGTCTTTATGGACACTCCAACTATTTTTGAAATCTCCTTTGGTGTGACGAGTGCATTCAGCAAATCACACACTCTTTGATGTTTGCTTTCCTGATTACTCATATGGGCAAAAGTTTGTGAAAAGGTATGGATAATAGTGTTAGGTATGATTATGACATCAATATATGTTTGGTTTCAAAACAATTGACGTAGTGCCTGCTGAGAAAAAAACAACTAAATGTTCATTGTAAATTTTGCTTCCCCACCCTGTATATATGTAGAGTGTGTCCATCAGGTTGTAATGCAAACACCGCTGCTCAAACTGTCACATTAGAAGAACAGCTGATGAACTTTAGCCACTTTCCGCCTCACGCCTAAGGCAGCAGCGGCGGCGGTAGCTCTGACACGACCTTGACAGGAAACAGCTGATTAGGTCATCCTCTAAGCTGGCTAAGGCCCAAGTATTAAACGTTCCAATCCCTCCAAATCTCAATCCGGCAATTTCACTGAGCAAACATGATTGACTTGAACTTTGAGTTTGCAGAGACGCCACTCCGACTCGGCGAATCCGGCCTTTTCCGCAGACTAATGGACCGTGGGAGGAAAACCTGGGCTGCTCTGTGAACTCTGTAGACGCGGAGCTTAACACGTATCGGTGGGCTCCGGGTCGGCAGGACACGTGTCCATGCGGGGGTTTGGACGGCAGAGCCACATTCACAAATCTACATTCCTGTGATCCCCGTCAGCTCAGACCGGTTTACGGGGATGAACGGGTCTTTACGGGTGCTTCGACACAACAAAGCCAAGACTACGACGGTGCCTCGAGTGACAAATCCTGGAGGGGTTTCACTCAGGATCGGACGTCACCATGGCAACACCCGACACATGGACGCTTTACCTGCGCTGAAAACTATGAACTCCAATGATATGAAGCAGGACCGTCGAACTCATGTTAGTTCAGGGGAACGTTCATAGAGTCTATGATCTGAAGTGGACCGGACCAGTAAAACCTGTATTATAACACTGGAAGACCTAAGAGTGTGTGTGTGTGTGTGTGTCTATCTGCACAGTTCTGAGAAACTGAGGCATGTCTAACTGGCCGATTTGGTTCCTACAGTTGAGGAATAGTTCCATCTCCACACTAAACATCTTTTTTCTTTAAAGGAGTGATGTTTTGCTTTTCTAAATGTAATTATGCATTTGTAAACATTTCTAGAAACTTTTCTAGAAAAGCACTCAGAGAGCACAGACCTCCACCAAGGCAGATCAGTGCCCCCCCCCCCCCCCGCCCCCCCATTACCACCAAAATTTAATCATTTGTTCCTTGTGCCAGTATCAACATTTCCTGAAATTTTCATCCACATTCGTCCATAACTTTTTGAGTTATCTTGCACACAGACAAACAAACCAACACCAACAAAAACATAACCTCCTTGGCGGAGGTAATTATTTCATTACCTGTCTGTCCGTGTGCAAGATAACTCAAAAAGTTATGGACGAATGTGGATGAAAATTTCAGGAAATATTGATACTGGCACAAGGAACAAATGATTTAATTTTGGTGGTAATGGGGGGAGGTGGGGGGGCACTGATCTGCCTTGGCAGAGGTCTGCGCTCCCCGAGTGCTGATCTAGTTTTATTTTTTTTTTCTTCAATTTTGTTCAGTTTGTGTCTTATTTTGTTCATGTTACTTATTATTTTGTTAGTTTATTATTTATTTTTATTGATCCCTTTGGCTGTTTTGTTCCTTTTGTTGCTTATTTTATTCTTTTGGTTTTGTTGCATATTCAAAATATATAAATAAAACTAGAAGCACTCGGAGAGCGCAGACCTCCGCCAAGGCTGATCAGTGGCCCCCCCCGTGGGCCCCCCCACCCCTGATCACCACCAAAATTTAATCATTTCTTCCTTATCCCATTTCCAACAAACCCTGAAAATTTCATCCAAATCTGTCCATAACTTTTTGAGTTATGTTGCACACTAACGGACAGACAAACAGACAGACAGACAAACAAACAAACAAACAAACAAACAAACAAACAGACAGACAGACAAACCCTGGCAAAAACATAACCTCCTTGGCGGAGGTAATAAAATAAAATAAATAAATAAATGCATGTTCATAATAAATCATTAAATCAAATCAAAAATCAGTCATTTAGATTATAATGAATGAATGAATGAATGAATAAATAAATAAATAAATAAATAAATGCATTTCATGATAAATCACTAAATCAAATCAAAAATCAGTCATTTAGATTAGAATGAATGAATGAATGAATAAATAATAGATAGATAGATAGATAGATAGATAGATAGATAGATAGATAGATAGATAGATAGATAGATAGATAGATAGATAGATAGATAGATAGATAGATAGATAGATAGGTAAATGCATGTTCTTGATAAATCACTAAATCAAATAAAAAAATCAGTCATTTAGATTAGAATGAATGAATGAATGAATGAATAATAAATAAATAAAATAAAATAAAATAAATAAATAAATAAATGCATGTTAATGATAAATCACTAAATCAAATCAAGAATCAGTCAATTAGATTAGAATGAATGAATGGATGAATGAATGGATGGATGAATGAATGAATGAATAATTGCATGTTCATGATAAATCAGTAAATCAAATAAAAAATCAGTCATTTAGATTAGAATCAATGAATCAATGAATGAATAATGAATAAATAATGAATAAATAAATAAATAAATAAATAAATAAATAAATAAATAAATAAATAAATAAATGCATGTTCATGATAAATCACTAAATCAAATCAAGAATCAGTCATTTAGATTATAATGAATGAATGAATGAATGAATGCATGGGTGAATGCATGAATGAATGAATGAATGAATGAATAAATAAATAAATAAATAAATAAATGCATGTTCATGATAAATCACTAAATCAAATCAAGAATCAGTCATTTAGATTAGAATGAATGAATGAATGAATGAATGAATGGATGCATGGGTGAATGCATGAATGAATGAATGAATGAATGAATGAATAAATAAATAAATAAATAAATGCATGTTCATGATAAATCAGTAAATCAAATCAAAAATCAGTCATTTAGATTAGAATGAATGAATAAATGAATGAATAATAAACAAATAAATAAATAAATAATTGCATGTTCATGATAAATCACTAAATCAAATAAAAAAATCAGTCATTTAGATTATAATAAATGAATGAATGAATGAATGAATGAATGAATGAATGAATAAATCAATAAAGTAAAGGGTTGGTCTAAACCCAGTGTCTCTGGGGTTTATCTCCAGACTTCTTTCATTTCTCTGGTGGGTTTATGGTTGAACATCATACGTGTCATGGATTAAACCGTCTGCGATCAGAAGAACACATGATGTCAGTGACGAGCTTCATTTCTGAGCCCGTGAGTGAGTTTGAGTCTTAAAAAAGCTGCAAATCCATAATTGTGTCATGCCGCTGTATTCATCTTCCACTGTATTGTAAAGAATTACAGTGATTAAAGAGCGGCTCAGAACAAGCCCAGCGCTCCTTCTGCTTCTGCCTTTTACATCGAGTGCCAAACAGACTGTTCTAATTACTGTACACTGCAACTAAGGAATATCAAGAAAGAAAGAAAAAAACAAAAAAAAACAACTTGTATCGAGGAAATGAGTCTTGTTTTTTTTGTTTTTTGTTTTTTTTTTCCTAAGATGAGAAATAGTCTTGTCAACCATGTTTTTCATTAAACAAGTAGCATCATCTTAAATATCCAGCAAACACTGAGCTACATTTAAACAGAAACAAGAAAAAACTGGAGTTTGTATAATATCACAGCAGAGAAACAGGGTTATTTTTGTTTATTTTAACAGCGTGTGAGGGTGTTTATATGTGTTCATGTTATGTTCAAGTACACTCTGTAGATGTCAATGTTTTCACAGTAGGATTTTACTTTTTCCACTATAAAACATAGACAAAAGTTTTGAACTAATATTATTTATAGGTTATCTTATCATTTATAGTATTTTACTGAAAAAAAAATTACACTGAAGATATTAACAATTAACGGTGTCAAAATCATTCTAGTTCAGGGACCAAATGTGTGCAATTAATATGTACTACTTCTGACCACAATACTGTGAAATTTTTAATATTTCATACTGTATATATAACTTATTTTAACTTATTTTATGTTAGGACACACACATTTATTTACTATTGAAATCTATGGTTTTTATGCTTTTTATTCTATGTATGTCTGCACTGAAGGAGCTGCTTT